>NC_080433.1:72398046-72428046 GCF_028018845.1 Melospiza georgiana
GCATAGCATATTCTCCTCTCTTTCCTCTTCAGTGTTCTTCTTCCCAGAGACAGAGAGAAAAGCCTGTATGGCTTGACAATTTTATCTGCTTTAGGGTTTTTTCTGGTCAGTGCTTCTGTATTATATCTACTTAGTTCATCTTTCATGATCCTGGCAGCCTACAGACAAATCTTTCAGCTCTTTGTAGCAGCAAATCTATGTAAAAGGAGTGACTTGAACTGTAGGGAAAGGTGCCCCCAGATTTAAAACCAGCTCTGATGGTATTTGCATTTTGGTATCAATTATTACCTGGTTTTGGCAGGTGACCTTGGTGATGTAGATTCTTGCTTCTTCACCAGAATTTGGCCCTCTGGATTTTTTAAGTGGGTGACCATATTTTGAGAAGAACTGGGTCAGTAGGGGCATAGAGAAAATGTGAATTGGTGTGTGTAATACTAAAGGAAGGAACTGGTTTAAGGCTGCCAATTGGAATCCTTGTCCTAACAGAAAATGACTGATTTTCAATATAAATTCCTTTTTTAGACTTCTACTATTCAAGAATCCTGTATTATTACACCTTGTGAGTATTATTAAGTAATACTGTGAGTATTACCCCTTGTACTTTGTCTGTCAACATTGTCTTTTTCTGTCCTTTTAATTTTCCAGAAAGAAAATAAAATAGAGGGGGAAACAAACAAAAATACTTGAACCTTAATCCTTCTGAAAGGGAAGAGTTTCTCAGTGCCTTTATTTTAGTATATATTCCTTGCTGAGTTAGTTTTAATTTTTTTTCTTCACAACTTAATTAAAACCAATTAATTTTTCTTTGAACGTTGTCATTTAAGCAAAAAAATTTAATATCTCCTATGAAAATTACAAAGTTTTATCTACAACACTTGTTTTTATCAGTTTTGGGTAAACTGGTTTATTTTGAGATACAGCCCTTTTTAAAAAAGTCCAAGCAAAGTAGAACAGCAATGTGTTGTCACAAAAAAAAATTTAAAAAAAAAGTTCTTTGCTGTCAAGTCCATCTGTTCAGAACCACCAGGTTTGGTGTTTACCAACGAATGAAGAATAGTGGATTTTGTCTCTGACTCTGGAGGGGTCCTGTGCAGAGAGGTAAAGCAGGAGGGGAACAGAAACCATCAGAAGAAATCTGGGTGATGTGGCAACACTAATCCATGAGACAGGAACAGGAGGAGAGGGTGGGAGGAAACTCTGCAGACGTTTTGAATGTGGGCAGCTTGAATGTGGGAAGAACGAGCCAAATATTAGTTAGCTAGTGTTCAACTGCAGGAGGATTTAGCTGGCAAATCTGTGAGAAGACAGAAGAATTTGAATACCAGCTAAGAAAATAGTTTGCAACCAAGTTCTATTTAGACAGCTGCACTATAAGACACACAATAGTTTAAAAATTAACTGTGCTGCAGTGTGGGTGGGAGGGTGGGTATAAATGGCAATAAAGCACAGGAGTGTGCCTTTCATACCTCTGTCTCTTAGATCTGATGCAGATGTATAACTGATATTTTCCTTCTGCAAATGTCTATGTGTAGGAAGAAAATGTAGCTGGTTAAGAGGCCATAAGCAGTTTTAAAATGCTTTCTTGCAGGTCGGTAGGAACTTGGTGATTTTGAGTGCTGAGTAAGAAGATATTCCCCCTGTGAATGTGATTGAGGTAGCCATTAAGCTTAAAGTTCAGGGTTTAAATAGAGGACCTTTGTATAATGTTTTCTAGAAAATGGATACTCTCCTGCAAAGTGTTGGTTTGAAATACAGGAAAGATAATGACCCATGCATATACTTGTAGGATAATGACTGGGGTTCATAGGCTGTGGGTATGAGGCCCTTCCTCTCAAGTGCTGCTCAAAGTGCTGTAGTGTCAATTTCCTTGTTTCAGGACAAAAAGCAGCGTCAGTTTTACAGTGTCTTCAGAGATGAGTGTGTCTCTTACTGGTATTTTCTGGTTACAAACAGCTGGAGCAGAGTTTCAGGTGGGGATGAATATAAAGAGAGGCATCCCAGATGTTTCTGCTTCCAGCCTTGGGGAGCAGAAATAGGTTTTTGCCCTGCTGGAGATTCCCATGTGGGTCTGCCCCATGTCTGCAGGAGCTGGGACAATGTGGCTCACACAGGGAAGGTGGGCTGGCACAGGACACAGCTTTGGGGTGCTGGAGGTGAGTGCTGTGAGTGTGCCCAGACTTGTTGAAAAGTGTAATATTTCACAGAACATGCCCTTAGAGTAAGCAACCCCACAGTGCTTGGGCTCCCAAGGAACAGGTTAAGGCCATGGCTGCAGGTTTAAGTTCATTGATGGATATTTTTGTTCCTATCTGGGGAAATGCTTTTTATTTTTTTTGCTGTTTCTTTTGATCAAATTATTTTCCTAAATATATGATTTGTCCAAAGTATTTACATCTATAAGCAACACTCAAAAGTTAGTAGGAGTACTGTATCCCTTCAGCATTGTCTTCTATCTTGTTATAGATCTTCTCTAAAATCAGTGTGATAATCTGTTATAGAGCAGTCACTTTACAGTGACCTTAGCCAGAGAGACAAAAAGTCATTGTCATTCAGAGGGGTCCAACCTCCTGCTCCAAGTAGGGCCAACACCGAATTCAGACCTGTTGCAGTCCTGGGCTTTGCCCAGCTGGTTAAGGTTGAAAACCAAGGTTGAAAAATCAAAGCAACAGAGCTGTCGAAGACAGGAAGCCATCAGTACTGGTAACTGGGGACAAAAATATTTTACATTTTAGTGACTTAGCATGTTTAAGCTTAGTACAGGCTCATTCTTTTATCTCATGGTGCTGTGCTAAAATCATCTTGGCAGAGCAGGTGGCCAAGAGGGGCGTCAGCAAAGCAGCAGCTGCAGTCTCATCATTCAGCCTCAGAAGTGCCTTCCACTTCCTTATCAGAGGGGCACACAGGGCAGTGGTACTGTGTTGGAGGGACTCCCCCCTGGTTTTCTGGGGCCACAGCTTACCTTTGGAGCTAGGACTGAGCCCAGCCCCTCCCCAGCACCCACACACTCTGGCTTTTCCCTTTCTGTGCACCGTGTTTCATGTATTGCCCCATTAAAACACTTTCCTTTGTTAGGGAGTTCTCATTCCTCTTTAATTATGTCCTCCAGAGTGGCATTCAAGGATAGGTTATTTTCCTTCTTTGTAGAGGATGTGGAATAATTTTCCCAAGGCAGTTTTAACTTCCCCTTTCCTTTAGTAATCCTAGTGTTTTAAATTACTCCTTTAATCACCATCTCAAATAATCACCATGCAATAACCTGTCCTGTGAGTCTGACTCAGGAATCAGAACTTCCCCTTTTCTGTGGCTGAGGAGGTGACTGAGAAATGACCATTTTGTGTTTTGCTTTTAAAACCTTTTATTAATTGTGCTTTTCTTTGTTTCACCTACTTTTTAAGGAGGTAGGATCATGTTTCCTGGATGCTTCAAATTTCCTTTCTTGTTTTAGGATTTTTGATTAACTCCTCAGTTTTAATGATTATCATCCTCTGCAGAATTCACTTCCATTAAGAACCATCTTTTCCAGATCTGATTAAACTCTTTCTTTAGCTCTTGTTGAGCCCTTTGTGATATGTGGAATCCAACAGGGCTACAATTAACCAGCTCTGCTCCTCAGAGAGTAGCTTGAAACCACCTTTTAAAAAAACCTGCAGAAAAGAATTAAATGTGTGGTCTCCATCTCTGTGAAATGGCAATGCTCATGATAACAGATACCACAGTTTTCTAAGAATACATGGGACAGACATTTGTTTTGCCTACACATCCAGTTCAGCATAGTCTTTCCTATGTGGGCTTCAGTTTCTTTCTTTTCCACTGACTTTGCTTTCATGGATCCCAAACAAAGAGAAATAGTTGATAGAGATGTTCAACATTTGCTGCTGGACTCTAGCTTTTGCACTGCAATCCCAAATTTGCAAACTTTGGCATGTGATAATCCCAGTACAGTTGGTTCAGAAAATTTCATGTGATTTCTTCCCAATTTTTTCTGTAGCTTGCACTCCTAGCTCTTTATTTCAATTTAGTCAGTTTTTAGCTATATCCATAGGATGGCAGCTTTGCATGGAATGTGGATGGTGCTGACACAGATGGGGCACATCTCTGTGAATGAGTCATGAAGGCAGAAAGTAAAACTTGCTTTTGCAGATGACAAGGAATCATTCCCAGAGTATTCCCAAGCTGTCCTCGGAAAGCTGTTTGGTTCTTTGTCCATTTTTAAAGCCTTTGGATTGTGTGACTACAGGGAGCAGAATGCCTTTCTTATCTGAGAGGACTTTTAAAAAATCTGTCTTGGAGGAAATCCAGACTACTTGCCTTTGGCCCTGGAGATACCAGAGGATTTTCCAGCAAACTTTGTTAATCACAGAATAGACAAGTTTTCAAAGTGCAGATGAACCTGATTTTGGTCTTTTTAGATCTGAGAAATATTAATCAAAGAAAGAAGCCTAGATGTTTGTAAACCATTTACTGAAGGTAGAACCCACCTTGCCTACTGACTGAAACAACAAAATGAAACAATTTGGAAGGACATGGGAATGTGCACTGGAATAGCTGGCACTAGCATGGGGTTAATACTTCTGTCCTCTCCATCCTCTTGGTTTCACAGAGAGAATTATGTGGTAGTAAGTCCCAGATTAGCCTCTACCTATCTCTTAAGTGAGGAAGAACCAGTCCCAGGTTAAAAGCTGACTGGTAATTAATTCATGTATTGCTAACTACTACTGGTAAAGTGATTTCTGACACTGAAAGACCTGTTTCCCAACCAGCTCTTGGGTTTTGTCCCAGTTTACTGAGGCAGAACTGACTAAATCCCATTGCAAGAAAGCCAAGCAGGCCAAGCCTTTCAAATCAGAGATCAGGTCAGGGAATGTTGCTGGCTGAGGACCTGATCAGACTCAATATGCACATGCACAGGAAGCAGCTGTGCTGGAGAGCATGGGACAGTCACTCTTGCCCAAGTTTTCAGGAAAGGAATTGAGCTCACACTATACTAGCCAGTTGTGAAAAACCCCACCCTTAAAAATAGACAAATAAAAAAATGAGCAAAAGAAGATATAAGGTTATACTGCTCAATGGAGCTCTTATGCAAAAAAAAAAAAAAAAAAAAAAAAAAAACCTCTACAATAATTTTTTGTATATTATACTCTGTGTTTCAGTAATACAGCTATTCAGGGTAGGATCATAGTCTTATGTACATAAGAAAAAGCTGGAAGAAGGAACCCATTCCAGAAATGAAACTTGGTGGTTAACAGCTTCAAGCTTTGAAATGGGTGACTTTTAGAAGCAGCAGATGGCTAATAATGGAGCAGAACTTATATGTGATCACATGATGACATTTAACTTTTAGAAAATAGTTTCTTTTGATGTTATTACATATGTTTTCTATGAAACACTATCTTGTGGCCACTGTCACTTTGAGCCAATAGAAACTGACACCACCCTGTGTTTTTCCACCCATATCATCACTCCTGTGCAGCCATTTCTGCACCAACACTTCTGTGGTTTAAGAAGTGAACTGGATCTCAGCAACTGAGATAACTTAACAGAAGAAAATGTTAACTGAAAATATGCATTTCTAGCAGTAAATTGTTAAATTTCTTTGCAGTATATGAGGTTGGGTTTTTGTAGGGGTTTTTTGGTGTTTGGTTTTTTGGGGGGTTTTTTTGTGTTTTTTTTTTTTTTTTTTTTTTTCTGTTATGGGGTTTATCTGGTGTTTATTTTGTTGTTTTCTTTTTAATTTTTTTCCCCTTTGGTAAATGACTGCATTGAGAATTTTGGATTAAAAAATCATCACTGGTTTTCTTTCCCTTCAAGCATAAGGTCCATTCGTGCTTCCACCCCAAATTTTGAAGCTCCCAAAGCAGCCCCAAGGTTATGGGTGCATGTCAAAAGCAAATAACTGAGCAACAATGAACTGAGAGGGGTCAAGATATCCAAGTTCAGCAGGCGTGTTGCAGCAGTGACTCAGGAGGACGGGCACATTAGTAAATTAGGCTTTTGCCAGATGTAAAAGCTGATCCTTTTTCAATTGGGTATCATCTGAAAGGTCAAGAAGTAATGAAGCATGGGCGCACAGATCCCCTCTTGCCATGTGTTGCTACAAACTCTCATCTCCGAAGGCACTGGCAGCTATGAGGTACCAAACACAATAAACCAGCATCCTGGGGGTGTCCTACTGCAGGTCAGTGCTCAAAAGGATGTTGTGCAAAAAAAATGACAATGGGTGGAACAGCAAACAAGGGGCATTTTGTGCTAAATTCCTTAATTTTATGGTTTTAGTGTATTTGCCATTTTCTGATATTTCACATTCCAGGGCTCTCCTGTGATGCAACTGAGAGCTGTTTACTCTTGAATAATTATCAAAAGATCAGAAGCCAAATACTCTTCTGATTTACACCAGGCCATATTAAGCTACCTCTGTTGATTTTTAGCTAATTTGGAGGCTCTCCAAGTGCATACTGGTGTAACTGACAGGAGAATTTGGCCCTGTATCTCTACAAGAAATAATTTCCTAGATGGATAGGAGTCCTGGTACCAAGGTAAATGTGACAGAAAATCTGTGATTAGGTTGGATTCACTTCCACACTGGAAACCTTTTTTGTAAATACTATATATAAATACTAGAAAAATGCTGTTTGTTTTATATATCTGTGGATAAACACAATTTTATTAGAGCTACCAATATGTAATAACAGAAGTAGCCATTTTAAGGAACAGATGTCTTACAGCAGACCCCAAAAAATAGGAGAAGGAATAAAACAATCTTAAAATATTGTTGAAAAAGGAGTTCCATGTTACCACTAAAGGTTGACCTGGTTTTCTTTTTCTGAGGACTTTAAACTTCTAGATCTTGGTTCTTCATATTGTATCCTCTCTAATATTAAAAAAAAAAAAATCAAAATCACTAAGAATCACGCTTTTCCCTTAGGAATAATCTACTTCTGGGTGCACCACTTCTTGAATCAGAGGTCAGAGTTAAGACCATCTTTCCTAAGTATTTTATTCAATGTTTATCATGTGTGATAAAGTGGTTCTTTTTCTATGTAGATGCTTGTATTGCACACTCTAATTGTTGTTTCCTAATTTTGAGACAAAAACCATAAGTGTTTCTGACATCCTCCTAAGCCACCAGTGAGTCAATAAATCATTGCAAGCACTCATTATTTCCTGAACTTCTGCTTGCCTCAGAATGGAGAGAAGGATGGAAACAAGCTTAATTGCTTAGACTTGGACACATTAATACAATTCAAATTAATGTTTTCTCTCTCTTATCACTTCAGATTGCATATTCATAAGGGTTTTTCAAGGGTTGTGAACAACTGCTGTACTTCTGTAAGTTGGTTTTTAGTTTATTTGTACAGTAATGTCTGTATTTCTAAGTTCATTGGCCAGCGGTTATTTCTGCTTCTTAATTGTAGGTGTATCATTATCTTCCAGTATTTGGTGATCAGTTCCTCATTTATTGAGATCTTTGCAAAATCCCAAACCTTAGTGGAGCTAGCTTACTTTGCCACAGATGTTGACATACACACCACTTCTGTCTCTTCTTGGTCTCTGCTTTCCTGCTCTGCTGCAAACCAGGCTCCAGGTTTACATTTGCCACTGAGAGTTATGGAAACTTTTCCCTTAGGATCATACTCCTCCTCATTTTGTCCTTGGTGGAAAGTAAATCAAATCCCATTAACACCCTTAACATGGAGTGCAGGCTGCAAACAAAGCACAGAAAACTTCATCTGCATGGCCTGGATATTTATGCAGTCCAGATATTATTAGTGAAGTATCTCTCTGCTGAAGGCCAGAGCATCAGTCTGAAGGTTTTTCTACAACATTAATTGCCTGCCTGTTAGCTTTTCAATTATGTGGAATGGCCTGTGAAGTGTTCACACCTCTGCCAATAGCAGTTAGGCACTCCAGAGCCCCACTGAAGTCATCTCTGGAAGTCAGGAGCTCCATATGTCCTTCACTGTCATACAGGATTAGTCAAGAGTTCTTGCCTTTACTTTCCACTGTGTTCTCATGCTCTGAGTGTTTATTCCACTTGAGTTTTACCCCAGTCAGCTGTTTCAGCCCCACCATATTCTCACTCCCCAGGAACACAACCTTAGACCCCACAAATAACAGCATAAGTCAAAAGTAATGTGATGGGAGACATGAATCATAACATTTGAGACAGCATCTCTGCCTGAATCTGTGATTCATTCTGATTTATTGACAAGAAAACATGGCAAAAAACTTTCTGCCATTTGCATTGGCTCCTTTTATTTTTAAAATCCATTGCTGGTAACTGAGCTGCAGCCTATTTATGATCAGAACTCTGCAGTGGTTTACCTGCTCTGTCAAGTACCAGTGAAAGCCACTCTTCTGTGCAACAAAAACACTTACTAATCCATACTGTTGCCTTGAGACTGAAGGGTTATTTCAAAATTAACCTTGACTTCAGCACAGGGTCTGTTAAATTGTGTTCAGTTTCTGTGCATATGTTTTAGTGCAGACATCCTAGTGTACAAATAAACTCTGTGTCTGGTAAGCTTGGGACCTACCAAATGCAGTTTGATATTATGCAGGATCTTGTTAACTTTATCTATGTTTCACTGCCTTTTCTGCAGAAAGGGAGAAGGGGAAATTGGATCAAGGTCTTAGTTTACTACTATTCATCAAAAGTGTGGGGAAAAAAAAAAAATCAAAGCCACATTAATAAACTAAATATTACCTCCCACTGATTGCTGGCTACCAGGCAGATAGAGTTCCTTCTGATGGACTCCTAAGAGGGTCTTCAATAAAGTAAAATATTGGGCTTGACGTTTCTCCTGCTTGCTGCCAGGAAGGTCTAAATTGAGTCCCAGTTGTTTTTCAGATTAATCCATTTGAGAGTACAGAATCTGGCAAGAGTGTTTTACAACTTTTTGAAAATGTGTTTAAGCTTAATGTAGTTTTGGGTATTTCATGTATGTGTGCTTCATTATGAAACACTCAACTGCTATCAAGTACAAGGTATTAGCATGAATGCCTAAAGAGACTTGGTAGAAATAAGCAAAGTGCAGCAGCAAAGAGCAGTGCTCAGCTTGAACGAGGGACAGAGCCAAAGCATCTGCAGTGCTTTTCTGAAACCTTGCCATGTTTTAAAAGTGATGACTGCTCCTGCAGTACTCCTGGTCCTGGGGGCCTGGTTCTTCTTGTTTACACCAGTTTTAGCTCAGTTGACTTGAGAATTATTATATTCCTGTAAATCAGGAGAAGGAGGAGACTTTGGCTCAGTCTTTGCTGTCAGTTGGAGAACAATAATAACTCTCCTGTGTGGACTGTAAAGAAATCTGACCAGAGAAAAAACAGTTTAAGAGTTGAGAGGATATCTTCAGTTCCAAGCCCCTTCTTTTGAAGTTTGGTGAAGGATATGGCAGCAGCACATGTAGAGGAGTGTTCATCTTTATGAGCAATTAGCTTTTAAGCACAACATGACTGCACTGCAGCTTACAAGTGGTACGATCTAGAGCTGGTTGTTAATTTTTCAACCCAATGTTTTTCCTTAAAAAAAAACCCCATCCACTCCTTAATGAAGCTGAAGTTAATTTCTCTTGAAAGGCTTTGGTTTTGACTGAACTTTTGAAGGGGAAACATTTTCATGGAGACTTGAATTTTGAGAGGAAATAAAACCCCACTGTGGAAGGGAAAATGTCCTCCTGGTTGGATGAACGGCAGGTAAGGGGAAACAAGGTGAGAAGAAATAAGATTTTGGAAACTCTCACATTCCAGGTAAAACTGCAAAAACTGCACAAATGGTCATTCTGTTCTTCATCCTCCTGTTCTTCCCTGGTCTCATCCTGAATGGGAGATGGTGAGGAGTTTTTGTCTCCTGTGAGTCTTAGACATGCTGAAACTCTGTTTAGCAGAAGAGTCTTTAGAGAAAACTCTTAGTGTGTTATCCATCTCTGTGCTAGAAGCCTATGAATCACCAAAATCTTCCTGCTTGAGTTCTGATCCTCTGGGTGTTCTGGGCCGTGTTCCAGACACCTGCCATCATTCCATCAGGTTATCTGATGCTTCTTCAACTTAAATCAGAAAACTGGTCCACCTTCTTCAACTCACTTTTCTTTCTTTTGGGGGCTTTCAAAAGCATCAGTTTTGCTGTTTATACAGCCTGTATATATGTGTATATATCTATATATATAAAATATAATATATATATAAAAAATATATATTTGGATGTAAATGTATATGCATGCAGATAAGACAACATCCATTCTATAGATATTTAATACATAACTTAATAGATGCATAAATCATCTACTACCTCCTGTTCTGGATAAGGATAGACAACAAAGCCTCCAACAAAATGCATCACAGCTCACTGCTTGTTCTGGCCATAGTAGCATGTAATTCTTGTAGAGGCAACCAAAGAAAATTTGTCAAGGTTACCAAACTTCCTTCTGCTGGAAGCATAGCCACTCTCTGATGCTGGTACTCTGCCAGTGACATCTGACAACAGAGTATAACAAATAATCTAATGCTGATCACAAAAAATAGCAGGGAGAGATGGGGTTTATGTAAATTAATTTAGTTTTTAGAATTAATTCTTTGGCATGACTGGCAAGTGGAAATCATGGAGGATTTTTCCTTCTCTGGCTCTCAGATGAGTTTAACACAGCACAATTGTTAGCTCTGTAAAAATTACTCCACTATGGGAACACACTTGCTGCATGATCAATCCTATCACATGGATGCAAATAGAACAAGGTTGAATTGGCACACAGCACGTCAGGGTAGGAACAGCCAAAAAGGAAAATGGTCTGAAATCCCATGGGGAATGGCTCTACACATGGCTATACAATAGAGTAAATATCTGCTCAAAGACAATGAGAGGCAGGGTACTCTCTTTTGCTTCCAAAACATAAGTGGTATTTCTCAAAATTATGACATCAAATGACCAAATGTGTCCTTGGACATAATGTGTCATTTATTTATAATGTGACATTTATTGTGGTTTAGGTTTCAAGAATGATTTGAAAGTGCGATAAGATACCTGAAAATGTTGGGTAAGCACATATTGGAAATATTATTGTAATTACACAATAGATTTTCATCAAGTGCCTATAAGAGTGGTTACTGGAAAATTAGCTACTGGTTATATTTTGAAAACAGAGTTGAGCTTGACATATAAACAGAAATTAATTTTATAATTTTGTGGGTTTTTTGCTGACTCCTCAAGGCATTGCAGATTTTATTTTAATCTGACAGACCTTAATGGCTTTTGGAAAAATGTTTTATGAAGAAAATCTCAAGTCATTGCCCAAGAAAACCGGTCCAAGATTATTCTACCATCTGTGGGCAACTTGGATGCACACAGACATTAATCTATCTACTGGTCATGTCTCGGGTTTACTGAGGAAAAAGCTCTTTTATTAAAAATGCCACTTTCTGATCCTTATTGCTCAGGAGGGCTTAAGCCATAATGTGACATCTGTTGGCTCAACCAATTATGTATAAGGCATTTTTGATGCAATGGTTTTGTTAGAACATGCCAAAATCATTGAAACTTTAATTGGAAAAAATTTCACAGGTCCAGATTTTAATTTCCAGCGAGAGTGGGAAGAAGAAGAGGAGAACAGAGTTCATTCATTTCAGAAGAGTCAGTAGTTAAGACATCCATCTGCTGTGAGAAGCCAGATTCATATGCCTGTTCTGCCATTTTCATCTTCATGTAAGCTGTTAGAACGGAGGTCTTAGTGCAGCCTGACCTGGTGAGTAAAACTGATACTGGAATTAAAAAATAAATTGTAAAAAGGGACGGGGGTTATTTTGTGTTAGACAGTGAATAAAATGGACATGCATGGCAAAATAAGTCTGTTTGACTGCCCTTTAGGCAGTCTGGGTAAGTCCTGGAATAGGCTGAGGGCGAGTTGTTATGGAGATGGCAATGCAAGAAGGAAGGAAATATGTGCTTAATGTAAAAGTAGAGAATTGACCTGACAGTACCACTCTTGAACTATGAATACCACTATAAACAGAAGTCAGGGATTCCTTCTGAGCACAGAGCAGTCACAGGCAGCTTTTTTAGGTCACAAGCACCCAAAGACCCAAGTTAGAGCCATGAAAGTCAGCACAAGTGTGTCAAGGTTCCCCTAAATGCAGACTGAAAAACCTCAAATCAGATAAAAGCAGCAGCTCCTGATGCAATAGAAGATATCTAAAGTCTGAGTTGTGTCCTGGTGCATCTGCATCAGGGTTTTAGCCAATGGATTGACACAGAAATCCCAGTCCATGCCCCTCATGGTTTACATTGTGGTGAGGTCTCCAACCACAGAAATTTATTCCCTTCAGATGAAAACAAACCAGGATATATTTAGGAGCATGCTTAATGGACTTTAACCACTAATATAAAATCAGAGCACAGGCTAGGGCTACTTACTGCCTATGTTGGCAATAAACCAGAACCAGAGTATCCCAAATGTCAGATTTTATTAATTATTCTATGCTATTTATTAATTCTGAGTTTTTTCAGATGTAGGCACAATTTCCTTAATTGAGTGTTCATAGATGACCACTTCAAAACCACAGAACTATATTTTTCTAAGCAAGAGTTTATCACTAAATTATGTGAATACATACTGAATGTGTTCAGTAGTGCTCTAACTTTGCAGAGGTGCCTTTTATACTGCCCCAGAGCCATATTTGCAGTCTCTTTTTCCAGTAGTTTTGGTTTCTGATCCTGAATGCTTTGTGTGGACCATGAAAATTAAGGAAAGTGGGGTTCTGATATTTTCTCTTGGTATTTGAGATCCTGCCTTGGACAGGAGATGCCTGAACACACTCCAGGCCAGCAAAGGAAGTCAGAAGCTGGTTACATTCCAAAAGCACAAGCCTGTTATGGAAGGCCTGCTTCAAAGCAGAAACTTTGAATTCCTTATTCTTTAGAGGACTTTGACAAACACACAGATTTCCTTTTTTAAAAAAAGGAGATGGTGATGGTAGCCCATCCCTACGGCCACATGAAAACTGTATTCAGCATAATCATGGTGTTTCTAAATAGGGTAGTACAGTAGCCTGGTTGGCTGAAAAGCTAAGGATTTATTTATATATAGATAGATATCATATCTACAAGAGAATAAGTGAAACATCATCAATAAAGAAATTTTGACAGCATATGTAACAAATTATACAGAAACAAGGTTTGCATGAAACATTTCTAGCAGTATGGACCAAAGGGGGGAATAAAAGGTGTAGTTAATCATGTCCATTAATTACAAAAGTTTTTTACATCTAAGTTTTCTTGTGTCCTACATTCTCGACAGCTGCCTACTTTGAAACATCATTTTTATCAGATAGTTGGATGCCTTTTTTTGTTATGGTGAATAAACTTGTAGCAACGGTGACGTTCATGTGATTCCTATTCCCATTGGAGGATGAAGTTTCCTTTGGTGAAATGAGATTCTGGCAAAAAAGACTATTAATAAATGTAACTTCTTATGCATAGCAAACTATTTTGTGTACTTGCAGCATGGGGAATTCTTCAAATGGTTTTCTTTTATGAATAATTGTAAATTTAATGTTGGCATCAATAACTTCTTTAAATGGCTCATTCTATATCTGAGTTACACACTTCTTAGCAACACAGCTCGGCTTTGATGAATCTTGTGCATAATTTTAGCTTTTACTGTGCGAGTACAAAAGCAAGGAAGATGCTAGAATTTTTCAAATTACCTGGCTCTTAAATGGTTTGAGGGGAAAAAGGAATGCATTATGCTTTGGTCATTGAGATTGTAGAACACAATGGAATCAACATTTTTTTGGCTTATTATCCAGTTGCAAAACAGATTCAGAAAAATAAAAACGCAGAACGCTTACTGAAAAAAATAAGTTTTCTCAAAAATGATCTAGGCAAGCAGGATTTTCCTGAAAACATCTTTCTTCTGCAGTCTGTGGGTAACACCTGTAACCAAACAGTTAGAAGAAGCTGTGATGTTATTGGTTTTAGGGCATCTCTGTTTGCCAGTTGGAGTTCTTTCCACACAGGACACAGCAGAGGGCAAAGGCAGGCACAGCTACAGCTCGAACTGCTCTGAAACTGTGTTTGGAAATGTTTCCACCAAGCAGGAAGCTTCTGTGCATGGTGCTGTTCCAACACTTCAATGTCTAGGAACAAGTTTTAGTGCTTTAAACACCCCTCTCACCCCATTATGGGAAACAGCCGAAAACTCAGGATGCTGAAGCCTCTGTCTTGGTTCTTGTAGTGCATCCCATCAGCTACCATGGAGTTGTATATTTTTCAAATTTGACAAATTTTGGATTTTTCAAATACACTTTAACAATATCCCCTCCTTACCCTGACAGTAAATGAGGATTATTCCAGTCTTTCCTGGGATTGCTGAAGTGAACTCATACCAGTCAAGACCAAGGCACTGAAGACCTCAGCCTTTTCCCTGAACCCTGCCACCAGTCTCCTGACTCATTCAGCATTGAGCCCACCTTTTCACTGCTTTTCTTTTCTATTTTAATATACTCACATTCAGCTCCAGTTAGGCTTTGGCTTTTCCATCCTGGCATACTTGAGTCTATGCATTCCTTCTGATCTTGCTTTCACTTCCCCTGTTTTTCCTTCTCATGTTTGAATTTTAGGAGTTTTACCTTCTCAATCCACTCAGGTCCCCTGTCACCTTGACTTGGTTTTCTGAACTTTGGGATGGACTGTCCTTGAGCTTGGCAGAAGTGACTCTGCAAAATTAACTACCTTCCCTGGGTCTTCTCCTGTGCACCACATCCCATAGGATTTCTCCCATCAGGTCTCTGTCAAGGGCAAACCCTGCTCTTTGGAAACCCAGTGCTGTGATCCTGCTTTTTTGCCTTATTCCCCTCTCAGAATGCTTGACTCCACCAGCTCATGGTTCCTGCAGAGAATCTGCCCCTGATTTCTCAATTCTAATATTTCATGTTTGCAAGGATGAGATCCAGCAGATCACCTGTCTCAGTGTCTCCTTAATTACCTGTGTAATCACTCAAACCAGAAAACATTTCAGGACCATATGTACTTGAATTAAGCCATCCACTATCAGAAAATTCAGATGTCTCACATGCAGATATGATGCCATAAAGCCATTAGTTATTTTTTAGGCTTTGAAGGTATGAATGGGCCAGGGTGTCCTATTTCACCTCTCAGGACTATGTTTTATTTTTGATTGATCTTTAGAAAGCACTATTTACACTTCTTTGCCAAGTGATATTAATTTTTATTTTGGAGGGGTTGTGGTTTCTGCTGTTCATAATTGCTGCTATCTTTACTGAGCAGCAAAGCAATGTCAGAAAAGTGCAGAGAGAACAACCACAGAATGAAGTAGATAGAACCCTAAAAGGCTTAAAAGATAATAAGGTCTTCTTGAAAATGGCTGGGTTTTTTCCCTTGTCTTGCTTGATCTGCCTCCCTCGACCCAGTATATGGTAGGAAGGCTGGAGTTGCTGGGACCCCAGGGAAGAGTTTAATGAATAAATGTCCTGTGTTCTACATTATATGAATCCTGCCTTAAAAAAAAAAAATTCTTAAAGTTGATGAGCTATAGATTTGAAGCCTTTCCCTCTGCTCATACATGCCTTGAAAAATAAGATAAAAGAGAAAATAACCTCCAGCTGAAATTAATAAAACTATCCTCTTGCAGTTTGCATAAAATGTAAGGGCTAGACTTTGAAAAGTTTGAGTCTAAGACATGCTCCAAAACTTAGGCTGAGGTTCTTTAGTCCTGATTTTTTCTCCAAGCAATGAGCTCTCAGCATTTCTTACTAAAGAGGGTAGAAATTTCTGAGGGCTGATGTGGCTTGAAAAGTGGGTCTTTTTAAAAATGGATTCAACATCTTATTTCAGAAGAAAGTGAAATACCAATTTAAATATCAGGCCTGAGGTCTATTCCTGCAACAGATCAAGTGGAAACTGATGATTTACATCAGGTCACTCATAAGCTGAGTCCTCAGTGCCATGGCTTCAGAGGGGGATTAAAGTGGATGGGAGAGGAAGTGAAGGAGGAAAAACTTAAGTGTCCATCTTAAGAGGGACTTTTTTAGTTTCCCTTTCTGTGCCATCCAGAAAATTTGTGCAGTTTATTTAAAATTTTACAGTTTATTTAAAAGGCTTGATTAAGTATTCGTAAGCAGTAGTATTTCCTTCCTCTTACTTTTGAGTCTCTGAGTGGTAATACAAAAATAAGATGTTTCAACTTTTCTATACTCTTCACAGGGCCAAAAGCAGCTAGGCACTTGGGAGTAGTAATTCATTCTTAGTGACCTTGATATTTAAAAATAGATGCATAAAATCATAAATATTGTTGAAGTCTCTTTTCTAGCATTACACTGGAGCAAACACCTAAAGTCTTGGTGATGACTACCAAAGAAGGGCGACAGTCAGAGATCAATCTAATTCTAGACCAGTATGTCATGCTGTACTGGGCAAAAAAACAAAAAAAAGAAATTTTGTGTGAAATTAGGAAAGGCTACCATAGAATGCCAAGATTCCATATTCCCAGCTGCAGAAACACAGGAAGGAAGATAAACAATATATTATGCAATTGCAGTTTACATATGAACTATATAAACTGAGGGCTAAAATATTCTCAAGCCACTATGGAAGGCTAAAATAGCAATTCCGTTTGGACCAACAAAACCCTGGCAGGCCTGTGGTTTTGGGGACTGTACAGAATTTGTCCAATAGGATACTTCCACCCAGTGATTTATATTGTATGGGATGTTTGGGTTTTGGCAGCTCTCAAAAATGTGCATTGAGAAGCTGAGCAGTATGATTCAGTATAATTCAATCTCAAACAAGAGAGAGTTCCTTTCAGACTTGGTCCTGCTCTGATCCTCACCCTTTTTTTCAATCCTGGTTCTCAAGCAGTGCATGAACTCTGAATTTCTGAACTACATTTTCTACAAAATGCACATTCAAAACTTTGGGTGTTTAGGAAAAGCACTGCCACATTTTTTTTTATGTGATACTTATGCAGCACCTTAGGGAAGACAGGCACCATGCTTTCTTATGGAAAGATTACTTCTTCCTTGATATGTCTGTCCCTTAGCAAACATAAGAAGGATTTTATGGATGTGCATGAAACAAGGCAAAGCTAAAACAAATGTGACTTCAGCCACTTCCACTGCCAAAGTCCTGGCAAAATTATTCATTCTCAGATAAATCTTTAATTGGTTCCCCTCTTAATACTATTTCTGGACCCCAGAGTCCTTTCTAAAAAGCCTCTGTGGAATATTTTTCTTCATTTTTAATTAATTATCTGCAATGTAAATTAATGCACAATAGCATTTTTTAAAAGTCGAGAGGAAAGCATTTTTTCTGTAAATTAAGATTCCTCCATCAACAATTTTACAGCAGCTAAGCTGCATCTTCCCTTTTCCAAAGCTCCAGACTCTCCTTCGTGGTGCTGCTCTGCAGCAGTAAAGAAGGAAACCACGGCTTCACAATGCTAAACACTCCAGTGGGAAACACAAACACACTGCATAAACCAAAGCGTTCATTTCAGGAGATTTTATTAAAAGGTTTCACCTCTAAATTGAGCTGTCATAGGCTGTTGGGAAACTTTTTACCACAGTTTATTTTAACTATGTAAAAAAAGAAAAAACATTAAAGGAATGAAAATTCTGCAGTTTTTCATATAAAAGGCGTGACCTTTCACACCCTACCAGCAAGCCATAGTGCATTTAATCAAATTGGTTGGAAAGTAAAATCATGCCGAATGTGAGGATTTTTTATTTTTTCTGCTCCCCCCACCATTCTTTGGAATGACCCCAACCTTGTTAACATGCTGCAGATTTTCTGTGTATCTCTGCAGCAGGCTCTTTGGAGTTCACTCAGAGAAAACTACAGCCTATGATTAAAAGATATCCTCTAGATGAGAAGGACGTTCAGTAATTTATAAATCATTCATTTGTGACATAGCTTTATACAGCTTTTCAAGGAATTGCATTAACTGCTTTTGCAGCTTCCTCAAATGTTGCTTTCAGTAGACAGTGTCATAGGTCATTACCAGTTTTTCCCTTATGTAAGCAATTCCAACTTTCTATTAAAAATACTAATTTCCACCCCACTACAGTATCTTTTGAAGTAGCATGTATATTAAAAAAAAAAATTCACAACTTGCTTTGAAATATTAAAGGAATATATTTAAGTGAAGGGCTTTCAGGCAGGTTGTTTTTCTGTATTCCTGATGACAGAAAGATTTTAGCCTACAAAGTCAATAGTAAATTTTATTAAAGTCATTATTTTCCTGTTACAGGCCTTGTGCTTTAAATAAACTATAGCTGACAATGCTGTCTTACATACTGTCATGCTGTAAAACAGCCTTTCTTTATTACCACAGGGACAACTCATTTAGAACTTTGAAAGTGTTTTCACACTGGAGTTGCTCATTTGTGGTGCTGGCCGGTGGCTGTTCTTGACAAATACCTTTTATAGCTGGAACTTTCTCCTTTCTTCTTTTGAAGATACAGGGGAGGAAAAAAAGGAGAAAAGAAAAAACTTGCAAACCCAACATTTTCCCGTTAAAGATAAATATTCTGCCTCCACCATTTGAGACACATCTCAATCTTCCCATAATATTTTTTTATGACAGCTTGAAAAGTCTTTTCCTAACCCAAATTTTCCTGAATAAATCTTGTGCAAATTGATAGTAGCTCCGTAAATAAAAAGAGGACATTACTTTTATTTCAATACTGTCATTTAAACGTTATAATTTAATTAATAGCACAGGTTTGGGCCCCTGGCTGAGGCTGTAGTTTCCCAAAACTGTTATTTTGATAGGAAAGTCAGCACAAGGAATGTTCATCCTCTCCATCTCGGTGTCCTCAAGCCTCTGTTGCCAGGCTCAAGAGGGAAGTGGACATGGAAACAGAAATCAGGGCAGGATAGGATTGGGTTTTGGGTTGGTTTGATGCTATGGTCACTTTTCTGACCCAGCAGGCAGAGACTCAGGATCTCTTATTCCTTCTGCCTCCCTGCTTCACATCCTCTTCCCCAGGTCAAATGTTATTTTTTGAGGCCTCCTGAGTATAAGAAGGGTAGGTTTGGACTCCTGGCATTGTATGTATCAGCTTGCGCTTCATGCAAAATATCCTTTTTCACCCCATGAGAAGGCATGGTTCTGCCTGCCTAGCTTAGCTCCAGGCCGTCACCACAGAGCCATCCCTCCTGCCCCCAGAACTTTTGTCAGCTGTTGTTATCATGCAAATAGGATTGCAGACAGGCCAATTTTCTAAATTGTCCAGATGAATGAGTTATATGAGCAAATGCTGCTTGAATTACAGATGGACAGCTCCATCTCTGTATGTTTTGCTGTTCTGAATACATTTCTATGAATTAAACTGTCCGTCTTGAAATCTGAAAAATTAATTTTATCTCTTTGAACTTGTGATGAAACAGCAGTGCTTGAGTCGTCCACGTGTTGAGTTGAAAAGACCACAGGAGATGATCTGACATGACTTGAAGAGGTGAACAACTGCTGATGGTCTGGAATTGACTTAACAACGCCAGATCATCACCAGGTGTTCAACTAAACTGGGTCTAGCCACAGAGCCAAAAACCGTTTCCATCCATCCATCCATCCATCCATCCATCCATCCATCCATCCATCCATCCATCCATCCATCCATCCATCAAAAATCCCCTTTGAAGTAAATTAAGACATGCCTTTCTTTGTTTCTCTCCCTGCCTTTTTGAGGAAGATGAAGGTGTTACTTCTATGGAGTGACTTTTTATGCATTGAAAATATAAATTTTACTTTATGACACTTTACTTTCTGATTTTCGAGATGCCCAAATCTGGACACCTCTTACAGAGTTTCTAACAACTCAGCGTTGCTAAAATCTCCCCCTTTCACTTTCTCCTCATCATCCCATCCCCAGATTTTCCCTCACCATGTGTCAGCACACATACCCCTTGAATCCCTTAAAAGGCACAGAAAACAGGAAAAAAAAAAGTCCTGATATCTTTCCACTGGGTTATTAAGCTAAAGTGGATGATGCCAGAACTCCAGCAAGGGTCAAAAACACAATGGAGAGGAGTGGATTTGTAGGCAAAGGATGTGAATGAAGGAGGGTGGAGGGCACAGTGGGCTGTGTGGTACCCAGAGCCCTGCAGCCTCAGAGCACAGATTTAGAGCTAAATTTTATTTGGCATAGCTGAAGACTGCTCTGGCCATTCCACACTGCTGTGCTTTCAGCCTTTCCTTCAGGGCTGGATCAGTGACTCACACACCTCCACAGTGTGTGGTTTGATGGGTTAGTTTTTCCATCAAGCCAGGAACCAACTCAGTTCAGAGCCTCCTAGGCACTGGATCAGATGTAAGTGCAGCAGGAGGAGCAAGTGGACAGACACAGAACCCTTGGCAGCACTCCATGGGCGACACAGATTTCATATCAAACCAGAGGAACCGATTCCTCCCTTTTTTTGTATCTCTGAGTGTGATATTCCACACTGGATCTACTAGTGCAGCAGAGGTCTTTTCCACAAAAACTAGAGACTTTTCCAGTACAACTTCCAGGGATGTGCTTTGCCTTTGCTAAAGTAAAGGCACAAGAGTCTTGCCTCAGTACAGAAACAAGGAATTCATTCTCAGCTTATAACATTTTAGTCGTGTCATTCAGAAGCAGTAACTATCCTGCTTTATTCAGCTAGTCAAATCAATTCTGAATAAAATCCCAACCAGAAAAACCTCAACTGAAATAGTGGAGATCAGAATATATATTTTTCATAGGCTAAAATATTCTGAATCATAAACACTGAAAGACACCATTAGAAGTGGCAAGCTCCTCATCGAAAACTCCCAAATGGACAGAAAGAAAGCTCAATGTGCTTTGAGTCCTTTGCTAGGAATATTCTCTTTGGTGTGGTGCACACCACTCTCTTTCTCCCCAAAGAGGCTAATTTAATTGTTCTTTGTACACTTTTAGGAAGTATTTGAAACACAGAGGCTATAAATTTAACACTTGTCAGTTTGGGCTTTGTGCAGAACATGCATCTGGTGCGCTGCTGACACCCCAAAGCCTGTGATTCCTGACAGAGAATATGTATTTTCAGATACCCAGCCAGGAGGTTACATTTAAAGTCTGAATCCATGCACTGTACTCATGATTTATAATAAACATTCTCTCTTTGGGTCACCAATGCTTTAATTTGCTGCCCATTGAATGGACTTGTTTTGTATGAAAGATTTTAAACACACATCAATGGTTTTCAAGGCTCTCTATGTCAGCTGTCTAGAAACAGCAGTAAATTTCAGAAATTTTTTAAAATTAAACTCCAAGTGCACACATTACAGTGATTTTTTGTCCTCCTGGACATCAACAGGTATTTTTCTCCTTCAAGTTGTGGATTTCAAAGGATTAAAATGCTCACAGGTATTAGTTATCTGCTGCAGAACCATCTGTCCCACCTGCAGGACTGCCCAAAGACTGTTACCCAGACAAAAGACATACAAAGGCTATTTCAAATTCTGGGTTGATTGTTTCAATATATAGCAGTAGATATCCAGCCCACATTTTGCAACTAATTTTTGCTAGGTGTCCCTGCCAGAAACCCAGGATTTTTTTTTTCCTCTTTCCCCCACAGTCACGTCTCTCATGCTTCATGTAGCTAATGTAGATTCTATCAAAAAAGCGTGATTTGTGATGTTTGTGTGTTACTGTTTACTTAAAAGTGCTAAAACCACCTTTTCTTATCAACAGGAAACTTTCAAGATATTTAAAAGCCTGCCTTTAAACCTTCTGGCAGCAATAAAGCAAAAATGGCAGGTGGCTGTATGAAAGAAGCAGGATATGTTTATATAACTTACCATGGGAAGGGGGGAATTATACCAGATACAGTGGGCTGGAGTCTCATCTCATTTACAAAGGTGCAAATCCACACTAATACTCAGCTGACAGCAATGCTTTTCAAAAATGTCAGATTTATCACATCATGTGAATATAAAAATCAAACTGTATTTCTTCTAAACAGAGCTCTAAAAAGTATTTTTGGGTTGAAGAGGGACAAAGGGCTAATTTGCCTGTTCTCTTGTTGAACTAGTAGCTTTTGTTGTACTGCTTTGTAGTACTAAAAGGTGTGGCGCCTGTGGGATGGGAAAGCTGAAAAATTCAAGTTAGTTGGAAGAAATGAAAGTTGAATTTTCTTTGCAAGTAAATGAAAAAAGTTATAGCTGGTTTGGGTTTTGTTGGTTGTTGTTTTTTTTAGTTTTCTCATTTTTTAGGTGTTTTTTTTTTAATTTGTTTTGTTTTGGTGGTTTTTGTTGGCTTTTTTGTTTGTTTGTTTTGTTTTGTTTTTTTGGTTGTTATTTTTTTGTGGTTTTTTCCCCCCGTCTGTCCAGCCCCAGTCAGTCCTCTGAAACTATGCACAAGCAGAATCTTCCCAAAAGTGAAGCAACAGCTATTTTGTAAGGTAATCCCCATACCTGCACACTGGAAGCAGGTACCACTATGCAGATCAGACACATTGATAAGGACAAGATTTAGCTTTTTTATATTTTTGGGATGTGTTTTACTTCTGTGAAATCTATCAGCCTTTTGTAAACTAAGGCCCTGCTGCTGTTTTCATGCATTTTTTCTATGTTGTACTTCAGTGGAATAAGGATTTTGAGGGAATTTAGGCTTGTTTGGTCTCCAGTTTGGCAGTCTTTGAATCACAGAGGATAAAACCACCACAGAACTGACAATATTTGAGAATTGTTCCCTTTATTCTTGTAACTGGCTGTGGAAAAGGAGGAGGCATCACACCTGTTTTGATGCTAAAAGCCCCTTCTGGTAGAAAATGATTGTCCTTGGTTAAAATAAAATAAAATAAAAGTGCCCCCAGTGACTCGAAAGGCAGTAGTTTAACAAGCTGTATTACTTCCACTGTTTTTCTCCCCGTCTTTTCCATCTAATAGACTCCTTGATGCCAGTGACCAGAGTGACACTGGAGGCAGCAGGCAATGACACATTACAGGAATTCCTCTAAATGACTTTTATCCAGTGCCTTTGAGTGCAGGTGCGAGCTGAATTGTGCGAGGTAGCTCCAACTCCCTCTCTCTGATTTCAGTCTTTCCAGGGGGTCAACTGCTTATGAAGAATATCCATTATTTATACCTTTCAAGAGAATTACATCAGCAGGAACATATGTATTCATGTAATAAAGCTGGGAAGCACCGTGCAAAGCCACACTGCTTTAAATAGGGATGTGAAATACACCGAGATAGGCTTTCTTACACCTCTCTTACACCACTGTCTGCAGCAGGAGCACTGCCTGGAAGTCAGGAAATTTGGCTCAGGGCATCTCATGTGTGCCTGAGTCAGCTGCCCCTGCTGGACACACAGCCACAGCCATCAAATTCCACATCCCCATCATCTGCTTTCTTCCTAGGTCTGGTTTAACATCCTGGATTCCTGCAAACCCTGGGCTCTTCCAGGAGCTAAGGTGCTGGGATCAAGACCTTTCTTCTTGGGTCTGGTTTAAGATCCTGGATTTATGCAAATCCAGAGCTCTTCCAGAAGCTGAGGTACTGAGATCAAAAACTTTCTTCCTAGGCCTGGTTTAAGGTCCTGGAGTCATGCAAACCCAGGGCTGTTCCAGGAGCTGAGATGCTGGGATCTATAGCTTTTTTCCCAGGCCTGGTTTAAGATCCTGAATTCATGCAAACACAGATCCCTTTCAGGACCTGAGGTGCTGGGATCAAGAGCTTTCTTCCCAGGCCTAGTTAAAAATCCTAGATTTCTGCAAACACAGATCTCTTTCAGGGGCTGAGGTGCTGGGATCAAGACTTTTCTTTCTGGCCTTGGTTTAAGATCCTGGATTTATGCAAACCCAGGGTTTTTCCAGGAGCTGAGGAAAAGGTGTGTCCCTGTCAAGGGCTGTGTCCACCCAGCACAGAGATTTAGTCCCTGCCTGCCGATCAACAAATGCCTTGGCCTTCATTAAGGAAATCAAATTTATGTCTCCCCAAGCACTGGAAACTTAAATGTTGTTTCGTCCTGGCTCCTGGCTCTGAGCTGTGGCATTACTTATCCTGAGCAACTCTGTTTCTCTTGGCTAAATTAATCAATTGAGCTTTCAGGGCAGGTCCCTTTCTTTCCTGGAGGAAGAAACTGCATCACATTAGCTACCAGTCAGCTTCAAACCTTTCACTTTGGACTATGCTCAAAGAGAGTTTAGCCAGAGAGAAAACTGGAATCAATACAGCAGGCCAGCACAATCTGGATTTCAGGTCAGCATGTGGAGAGAGAAATGGCATTTGTGAGACTGATGGTCAGTGAGCTGCTGTTTCTGGGTAAAGGGCAGAATTTCATCCTCAGCCTCCTGGACCTGTCTGCATCAATCCACCCAAGGACATCAGGATAGCAGCTTGCACCAGGGCTTTGGGGTTTCACCCTAATTGTTGTAAGTTTTGGTGAGAGATGCATCCAGACCAGCAAATTCAGACTTAACTGCGAATTCCTCCAAGGATAAATTTTATTTGTATTCTTTTCACAGCCTAATACAGTCTGGAACAGAAGTAGTTAAAATGTGACTGGCAAATGCAAACAGAACGCTGAATATCAAAGACTGGGAAAAACAGTTCTAAAAGACAGTGATAACATAAATGAGATTGAATGAAAAGACATGTTCCCAAAACAATCTTTCCTAGGGGCTGGATAAAAAGCAACATTTCTGGTAAGTGACAAGTTTTCTTTTAATTTCAGTCTAAGCTGGAAATTCATAACCATTTCTCAGCTGTGATCTTGGTACCACAAATACAGCTTCTGGCATGCAGGTAAGGCTCTTGCTTTACATTGGGCAAACTTTTTTTACACCAGAAAGTCTGCAGCTATCTCCAGCCCACAGCCTGAAGTATTCTCAGTTTCCAGGAGGTGTGATAATGATGAATTTCAGTGAGATGAAAATTGCTCCAATTTAAGGATAACTCTACCATTTTATATTTGATATAAAAATATATCTTTTTTTTTTTTCTAAAAAGTTTAAAGATTTGGGCTTTGTACATGCAGTGCACGAATAGAAAATCCCTATCAACAACATTAACTGAACTGAAAATCCTTCAGGATAAGTTCTCTGAAAATTAAAACAGACATCAAGCTACACATCTACATGAAAGACTTCCACAGCTTTATAAATACAATGCACTCAGAAGCCAAGTTTCGAAAGCCTCAGTAAAACATCTAATGTCCAAGTCTACAATAACAGTCCTGTACATGAAAAAGACAATATTTACTCTGTCTTATGGTATTAAATTGGAGTTTTTTATCACACTCTTAGAAACCAAGTGATAAGTCCAAGGCCTCTCATCAAAGGTATTTTAAATGAGAATTTCTGGATACCTCCTAAGACTAGATGAAAACCTCTTGGCTGATCTTCACATAAGAGATGGAACCATATTTACATTACTAATTCAGAAACCTACTTCTCTGCTCTTAACTGGTGTCATCCTGCATTTGTCTTTCATCCTGACATGATCTTTTAGCAGCCTTACTATTTTAAACTTCAGATTGCTAAAATTACTTGTTTTGCTTCTTCCTTCCAAGTTTTGGTCACAGCAGACAATTCTTTTTTGCTGTTATTCGTGTCCTATTGGGCCACAATTTTCTGACTCAGCCTTCTGTTATGTTTGCCCTTCCATCTTTTGACTCCACTTCTCTGACAGCAACCTCATCTTGCCACCCATCTTCCTCTAATTTCAAATGGTCTCTCCAATGTATGGTTTCATTACAGAATTTCCACACTCATATCCTTCATTTTCTGCTGCCTTCTTTCAGCATTTATAGGAATTTTCTTTGACCTTCTGACCAGCTTGTCATCCCCATGACATATTCAAGATACCTGTGGTATTTTGTGTTACAGTGAAGAGAGATCCTTCTGTAGCTCCACATATTTCATGTTTGTTCTAAACTTGTTCTCCAAATCTCTGCTCCTCCCTCCTGCCTCCAGTTCCACCCTTGTTTGGACATAATTTCCCTGCCAGCTGTGATGCCAGTCTCAGTAATCAAGGGCTATAAATCCTCTCATGGCTGCTGTATTTCATGTTGTCTCTTCTCAGTGCATGCAGATGATGAAGTCATTAGTGTTCACGATATATTAATTAATGTTGATGTAAATTTTTCATCTCAAGTTTCTCTTCCATTGTGACAGCCGTAGGAATTATTATCAGAGTTGACTGTTGCCAATGGGCAGTCAATCTGACTATTAATATTTACTAATTTTACACAATTAAACAGCTTATACAAACAACCTATGTGATCTCTTGTTCCTGCTACACACATTTTTCCTTCTATATTCCCATGACTATAACACAGAATAGAAAGTAAGAAAAAATTTCATGTAGTCTCATAACCTGTGTAAAATAATTTACTGTGCTTTGTGCAAATAGAGGTTGTAAATTCATTAAGAAAGAGATGTCAGTATGTAGTTCACAGCGTTTAGCACAGTGAGGTATCAGTCTTATTTCAACAGCTGATTTATTTAATAATTTGTTCCAGCTATTCTAGAGAACCAATGGTAAGAGGCCAAAGTCTGTCTAATTGACTGGTGTAACTCTCTGAACAGCTGAATGCACAGCATCCTTTGTATCATACATGCACAGTTTCATATATGCTGTGTGATGCTGAGAAAACAGTTTCAAGTCATGCAAACATCTAAGAAAATGGGAATATTTTGATGGATATGTACGAGAATTTAAGAGAATGTTAATTAATGCTCACAACCTTCTAAGTGACCTGAGATCAAGTGGCCCTTCAATCAAAGCAGGGACTTGTACCCAGCCTTGCACATCCATAGAAGAAGCACATATTTGTTTTTTAACTTGGAACGAGCTCCTTACATTTAAGGAAGTCCTGTTCCTCCAGTCCTGTTCCACCACTTGGGGTGGTGAGGGAAACAATTCAAAGGAGGCATTATTGGATTATTCACTCTTCTAGGACAGACCCTGTTTGTATAACCGGAGATATGTCTTAAGTGGTCTTTAAAAGAAAGTCAGATTTTGTTTAAAAAGGGGGAAGGAGGAGGCTTCATTAACTAGAATGACAGGCTTCATAGATTTCTCAAGTGTTTAAATTAAGGATTGTGAGTTCTTGAAACTTGACAAGGAAAGCGGGATTGTCACTGCTGGCTGTCTGAACCAGAGGTAAGTGCAGATTAAGCTTTTCCTATCTCCATTATAAACATTTTGTTACTGTTCTCAAAAGTTCAGTGAAATAGAAAAGGGACTATTGTTTTCTATTATTTGGGGAAAAACTCCCAAACTACATTTTTAAAGTGTCACATAAAATTCTAAAGTACTTAAAGTGCTCAGGTGCTATTCATTATTATTCTAGTGGTAACCATTTGGCACTTGACACAAATTCCTTAAAGAAATAAATGAAATTGAAATCAATCATATCTGGACACCTAGAACCAAATTTTAAGAGCACTCATAATGAGCATGGCATACTTGAAAACACATTAAGCCATTTCTGTTGATTTTCCTAGAATTTTTTGTCTATCTGGGTTCAATCAAGATTGCATTCATGTTATACTTGTGTGGCAGGTTATCTTAAAGACCAATTCTGGCACAATTCTTGCAGGATCTCTCTCCTTGTTCTTACAGATGTAAGTATGGCAGAACAGCATGAACTTAAAAAGTCTCATGAAAGGTCACATTTCTTGGATGGAATTTTTTCAGGTGCACTTGGAAAAGCATATTTTGTTGAACTAGCAAGTGTAGGCAACTCCTGAACAAAGCCTGGTCAAACCTTAGCTTTGCCCTCAGAAGATCTGGAAAACAGCTTCCTTTGACCACTCAGTCCTGCTCAGGATTCATGGAGACAGATTAATTTTGTGTTCTGTACATTTATTGGCACAGAATTATAAACTGATGAGGCAGTTGTTGCAGAATTGGGATTTCAGGTACCAACATGGCTGTCAGAGCACATAAAGGCAATTCAAAGCAAGGACTGGATCCCTCTCAAATTGACATTGAGATGGTCTTGTTCCTTCATCACACATAAAAAGCAGCATTGGTGATGATACTGCAAATCAAGTACATTAGTTTGTGCCCCCATGTGCCCGACATAAACTTTCAAAAGCTGTAAAAATTAATTTTTTTTTTTATCCAAGAAATAATTAGGTCCATGTCCATTCTAAGAAAACACAGTTTTTATAACAGTATCCCAGTGTAAATTCACAATAAACCCCAGCCCCACATTGGAAAACTTTTCACTTGAGGTTCTTTCATTTTTTAAGGGAAAAGGTGTATATTGCAGATGTTCATGGGTCTGATAACTTCTCTCACAGAACACCTGACTTGCATGCTTTTGTTAGAAATGGCCAAAAGCAAATTAAACTTAAGAAGGTTTACATTGTGCACATACATTGGATTTTATAATCACCCCCCAAATGCTTCTATTTCTTTCAGTAGGAGAAAACATGCTTTGGCTGCTTCTGTCACCTGGCTGAAGAATAAAAAAAAATATATATAAAAAATAAATAAAAAAAAAGTTACTGTGTGCAGTTAATATCGAACAGCAGCCATCTCCAGATGATCCCTGCTGCATCCAATTTCTGCCAAAATGCTTTCTGTTAAACCTCCATCAAACAGACACACGGCGCACAAAAGAAAACCTCATCACCAAGGGAAACTAATCCACCGGTGCGCAATGTAAGCCTGTCAACTTTTTATTATAAGAAGTCATCACTCATTTCAGTGAAGATTAAAAGTATGACTAAATTGAGAAAATCCTCTTAGCCATTCGGAATTTTAATAGAGGAGAAAAGGGGGTGAGTAAAATTTAAACTGTATGTGCGTGTGTGCCTATATATCTATCTATATGTGTGTGTATGAATCAAATATATAAAATTACATATATATCTCCACACACAAGTTGTATTTTATATATATATATATATATATAGTAGGAGAATGAATGTTGGAAATAAGATGCTTAGAGCTGTCCCCTCATCGCCCCACAAAAAATAGACTACCAAAAATTCATACATAAACATGTAGCCTTGTAGAACGTTTTCTCAGTTACCACAAACAGTTTCTGATTCAGACGAGCTTAAGAGATAAGAATGGAAAATGAGTCCTCACAGCTTTAATTACATCGCCACTGGCAACAAGGTGTTACAGTGGCAGAATGACAATTGCTTTTACTCAGAGTATGGATTCAGGGTCAATATGCTATTTCATCCTAGTACACCACAGCAGATGAGCACCATGTTGTTTCTATATTGGCCTTGCACTACTTTATCCCTGCAGGTAAAGTTGGTCTGATGTGCAATTAGAATTACAGATGTGTATTTAGCCACCACTTTCTCTTGCAGATTATGGGGAAGACTGTAAGTTTCACTTAAGCTGTCATTGAAGATGTGGGTAATCTTTTGCATTTAGAGACCATAATCATCTTCCCATTCTAAAGATTTAGCTGGCGTTCAAGAAAAATTATTGCTCCAGTCACTTTAAAGTTTGAAAGCGATCAGATGTTATCTTCAAAGCCTTTAGCTGCTTATTCAAAATACCCAAAAAACTTTAGAGTTACATAACTCCTGGCAGCCCTCCCCCTGCTCCCCCAATCTCTGCCTCCTGTTTTCATATTGATAGCCAAGTTCACAGAAACAACTTGAAGAGCAAAAGAGAAAGATTTATAAGAGAACACCAGGATAAACGGCCACGTTTCACAAAAGACAAACACAAATGCACCACCTGAAGTTAAGTACTTCACCACCAAGAAGATAAACTGCAACTGAGCCTTACCTTATTGCAGTTACACGGGCACCAACTGGCAAGGAACTGAGTTGAAATTTTTGTCTGCAAATCACTGAGGGCTGTAAGACCAGGCAACCTGCCTCTTAGAGCATAGCAGAACAGTGATGCTGACACCTTTGGGAGAGGCAGGGAAACCTGTCAGCAATTTCAACGTCTCCTGGCCCTTTGATTAAGCCTTTTTTTTTTTTCTCCTTTATCCAGCCTGCTAAACCTTTTTGCTATTCAAGTAGCCTGATTTGCAAGGGGTAGACAGCCAGTGAACTGCTTC